>NC_057802.1:119997318-120041406 GCF_018294505.1 Triticum aestivum | reverse complement strand
GGCGGCGCGCGGCGGGGTGGGAAGTGGTGGCGGGGCTCGGCGAGGAGAGAACAGAGTAACGGGCGGGGGGGTACGGGCCGTTAGGTAGTGCCCTCTTTGTCATCCGCCTCTCTTTGCCGTCCGCCCTTTTGCCTCTTTGTCGTCTGCTGGCAGACGGCACAGAGGTGGGCCGTTAAGTTTTTTCCAAACGGGCGGAGGGTGGGGGCCACCTCTCTCTTTGCCGTCTGCTGGCGGACGGCAAAGATTCTTTGCCGTCTGCTAGCAGACGGCAAAGAGCTCGCAGATGGCAAAGAGCTTCTTTGCCGTCTGCCATTTCTTTGCCGTCTGCTTTTGGGTAGCTGATGGCAAAGAGCTTCTTTGCCGTCAGCTAGCAGACGGCAAAGAGCTGGCAGATGACAAATTAGCTGATTCCAGTAGTGGGACTACATAATAAAGTTCTTTATCACAAGCGGCAATATAAAGTGACGTTCCTTTGCATTAAGATTTTGTGCATCCAACCATAAAAGCGCAGGACAACCTCTGCTTCCCTCTACGAAGGGCCTATCTTTTACTTTTACCTTCTACCTTTATACAAGAGTCATGGTGATCATCACCTCTCCTTTTTATACTTTTTCTTTTTTGGCAAGCACAATATGTTGGGGAAGATCCAGATATATATATCCACTCGGATGTAGGTGTTCATAAACTATTATCGTTGACGTTACCCTTGAGGTAAATGGTTGGGAGGTGAAACTATAAGCCCTATCTTCCTATGTGTTTGATTGAAAATTTCATCTCATAAGTAACGCGTGAGTGTTAGTAATTACAATAGATTAAATGATGGTTGAGTATGTAAACTTGCTAAATATAAGCTCTTACATTGACTCTTTCCGATGTTATGATAAATTGCACTTGTTTCAATGACCAATATCATAGTTTGTTGGTTTTCAATAAAGTTTTTGTTTCATACTTTACCCTGTGAACGAATTGTTACTTTAGCATAAGAAATTATATGACAATATATCGTTGTTCTAAAGATGATCCTGATGCCCTCATGTCCGTATTTTATTTTATCAACACCTCTATCTCTAAACATGTGGTCATAATTATCGATTTTTGGCTTTCCCTTGAGGAAAAGTGAGGTCTAAGCTTGGGGGAGTTGATACGTTCATTTTGCATCATGCTTTTATGTTAATATTTATTGCATTATGGGCTGTTATTACACATTATGGTACAATATTTATGCCTTTTCTCTCTTATTTTACAAGAATACATGAACAGGGAGAATGCCGGCAGCTGGAATTCTGGACCGGAAAGGAGTAAATCTGAGAGACCTATTCTGCACAACTCCAAATGTCCTGGAAACTTATGAAGAATTATTTTGGAATATATAAAAAATTCTGGGCGAAGAAAATACCAGAGGGGACCCACAAGGTGGCCACAAGCCTGGGGGCACGCCCTACCCCCTAGGGCGTGCCCCTAGGGCTTATGGGCCCCCTGGCAGGTCTCTGATGCCCATCTTCTGCTATATGGAGTCTTTTGACCTGGAAAAAATCATACGGAAGCTTTCGGGACTTCCCTCCTGGAGGGGGAAATCGAAGCCATCGCTATCACCAACGATCCTATCATCGAGAGGGGGTCAATCTCCATCAACATCTTCACCAGCACCATCTCCTCTCAAACCCTAGTTCATCTCTTGTATTCAATCTTTGTCCCAAAACCTCAGATTGGTACCTGTGGGTTGCTAGTACTGTTGATTACTCCTTGTAGTTGATGCTAGTTGGTTTATTTGGTGGAAGATCATATGTTCATATCCTTAATGATATTCAATACCCCTCTGATCTTGAACATGAACATGCTTTGTGAGTTGTTATGTTTGTTCCTGAGGACATGGGAGAAGTCTTGTTATAAGTAATCATGTGAATTTGGTATTCGTTCGATATTTTGATTAGATGTATCTTTGTCTTTCCTCTAGTGATGTTATGTGAATGTCGACTACATGACACTTCACCATGATTTGGGCCTAGGGGGAGGCATTGGGAAGTAACAAGTAGATGATGGGTTATTAGAGTGACATAAGCTTAAACCCTAGTTTAGGCGTTTCTTCGTAAGGGGCTGATTTGCACTACTAGGGAAAAGCCTAGTAGTAGCGCGGGTTTAATGCCTACTAGTAGCGCGGGTCCCGCGCTAGTAGTAAGGCGCTACAGATATTCCTTAGCAGTAGCGCGTGTAACACACGCTACTGCTAAGACATATAGCCGTAGCGTGTATTGTCTCCAACGCTACTACTAATCTAACTAGTAGTAGCGTGCTTCCTGTCCAGCGCTACTAGTATTCTGTTTTTATTTTTAGTGTATTTATACACTGTTATACAAATTTTGATACAGTACCAATTAAGAGGTTCTTATATCAGTATGTCCATGATGATTAATATATCATTGTGAGGAAGAAACATGGATTAGATTCATTTGGATGAATCAAAAGTTGAATTAGGATGACGATCCTACTAATTCAACTTTTGATCACTTTTGATCCATCCACATGAATCTAAATCGCGTCCCTTCCACCAATGATATAATAACTAATCATGATCATAATAACTAATCATCACGATAATCATGATCAACATCATCATTATATTAATATAAAAACTCTTGCATCATATCATCACCAACAACACTAGCTAATAATCATCATAGTTATTACCACCAACACTATTTGATCATCATAGTCATAGTGTAGCTATCTAATCACCACCAACACTAGCTAATAGTAATCATCATAGTCATTACCACCAACACTAGCTATTTAATCATCATAGTCATAGTGTAGCACATCATCATCTTCAAACTCATTCTAGCTAGCTAATAACTCCTGCTACTCTCTCTCAGGTAAAATAGCATAAAACATGTGTAGCACTCCTGCTTCATCATATTGGACAATGCATATGAACCTGTCTCCTAATTGTGGGTTGCGCTTCTGATTGCTGCCCCCTAGTACTTCTCTGTTGTGATCCTTCACAATTCTGCTCCAGTCTTTGACTATTAAGACTTGCTCGCTTTGAGAAATCATTAATGCACTCATGTGCATTGAAGGGTATCTTGGTCGTAAGCTAACCATTGTCATGCGACCTTTAGGCTCAATCTAACGAGGCACAACATTCATCGGGAGTCCCTGTTGAAGAACATCGTAGTAACATACTTAGCAATGAAGTTTAGCTTAAAAATAATGTATGCAAAAGATGTACTTAGGACAAATAGTAAAAATCTTACCATCTTTCCTAAATAGATGTGATCGTAGTTCAATACACACACTAGTGGTCGCATGTCTTGAGTACTAATATTTCGAAGTCCAGGAAAATAACCTGTCTTGACAGTATCAAGATCCTCAAGCCATGAAACATAATGAATTGTCTCCTCGCAGTTTAGTTCAGCCCGAGGATAGTAGTAGGTGCTGTCTACCAAGCGTCGGACATGTTTGTTTGAATGGAAACAAGCTGTCAATATAAATTAGTTGTCAACTATTTTTAAATAAACAATATAAATAACTTAATAGATATGGTTGAGAAACTCACATAATGGTAGAACTAAAGGCGTCTGCACATCGACCCAGATGTTGATATTACCTTCAATTTCATCTTCCAGACGAATATCAAAGGTGATAAGCATATTAGGCTCAAATGCATAAGCCTTGCATAGTGCTCTCCAATTTTTGCATTCAAAATAGGAGTAGGTGTCTGCATTGTATAATTTTACGGCAAAAGTATAACCATGCTCGGTCCTCAAGTGAACTCTCTTTACCTCCATACTTTCCATAGTACTGAAACCAATCTTATCCAAGACATACATTCTTGCATGGCAGGGGATATGCTAGTAGAATTGTAAAAAATTAAAATTATAAGTTGAAGCAAAAGAAGCAGAAGTCATGCTTAATTACGAAAAAAACTTGTTGTTGTGACTTAATGTATCCACTTCGAAGGTCTCATCCAGCATGATGCTGAAGCGCCTACCACCAACCAGGTGAGGCCTGTCGCACAGGTCGCGCTCGTCTTCGCAGTATTCGCACATAACGAATTCCCTTTCATCGTCAGACATTTCCTATGTTCATAGTTGAAACATTAGTTGGAAATTGATCAAAGGCAACTACCAGGAAACTCAATACATAGATCACTATTACTCAATATGCAACGGGTTGACTTTAGGTATGTCGAGTCTTCCTTCCTAAACTATCATCTCATGTATATGGTGGGCACTCCCTCTCTTATATTGCGACCGTCGATGACGGACGCTACTCCTCCTTTCCCTAGTGCATTACAAATATCTAGCACAAGCAAAAGAAGGAGAAGCGACCCCCATGACAACATTCGGCATTCTTCTTCTCTCATATGTGGTGGACACTCCCTCACCGTTTTTTTGACCGTCGATGATGGTCGCTACTCCTTCCCCTAGTGCATAACAAAGGTCTAGCATAAAGAGAAGATGGAAAAGCGACCCCCACGACAATAGTCGGCATTCTTATTCTCGCATATATGGTGGAGACTATCCCTCACTGATTTTTTGACTGTCATGTATGGAGCCCCGACAGACGTAAAGTCAACTCAAAATGTCGTTTAGTTCTCTTTCTAGCAAATCCGGGGCGCTCGATATTTCCTACATATTCTAGCACAAGTCATGCTTAAATTCACCGAAAAATCTGGCATAACCTTTGCTAAAATAGGACATACCGAGTGCCTGAAATTTGCCGGAACGAAAATGAATCAACACTCCGGCAAAACATAGGCCACTCGGATTTTCCCTGCGATACTAAGATGTCCAAACACATACAACGTGAAGGAAATATGCCCTAGAGGCAACAATAAAGTTGTTATTTATATTTCCTTATATCATGATAAATTTTTATTATTCATGCTAGAATTGTATTAACCGAAAACTTAGTACATGTGTGAATACATAGACAAATAGAGTGTCCCTAGTATGCCTCTACTAGACTAGCTCGTTAATCAAAGATGGTTAAGTTTCCTAGCCATAGACATGTGTTGTCATTTGATGAACGAGATCACATCATTAGAGAATGATGTGATGGACAAGACCCATCCATTAGCTTAGCATAATGATCATTTAGTTTATTGCTATTTCTTTCTTCATGACTTATACATGTTCCTATGACTATGAGATTATGCAACTCCCGAATACCGGAGGAACACTTAGTGTGCTATCAAACATCACAACGTAACTGGGTGATTATAAAGATGCTCTACAGGTGTCTCCAATGGTGTTTGTTGAGTTGGCATAGATCGAGATTAGGATTTGTCACTCCGATTATCGAAGAGGTATCTCTGGGCCCTCTCGGTAATGCACATCACTATAAGCCTTGCAAGCAATGTGACTAATGAGTTAGTTGCGGTATGATGCATTACAGAACGTGTAAAGAGACTTGCCGGTAACGAGATTGAACAAGGTATGATGATACCGACGATCAAATCTCGAGCAAGTAACATACCGATGACAAAGGGAACAACGTATGTTTTTATGCGGTTTGACCGATAAAGATCTTCGTAGAATATATAGGAGCCAATATGAGCATCCAGGTTCTGCTATTGGTTATTGACCGAAAATGAGTCTCGGTCATGTCTACATAGTTCTCGAACCCGTAGGGTCCGCACGCTTAACATTCGATGACGATCGATATTATGAGTTCATGTGTTTTGATGTATCGAAGGTAGTTCGTAGTCCCGGATGAGATCACGGACATGACGAGGAGTCTCAAAATGGTTGAGACATAAATATTGATATATTGGATGACTATATTCGGATACCAGAATGGTTCTGAGGTGTATCGGGTATTTACTGGAGCACCAAGGGGTTACCGGAACCCCCCGGGGGGTTAGTGGGCCTTCATGGGCCTTAGTGGAAGAGAGGAGGAGGTGGCCAAGTGGAGGCCCTCCCAAGCCCAATCCAAATTGGGGGGGCATTCCTTCTCTCCCTCTTCTCCTTTCCTTCCCCTCCTAGTTGGACTAGGAAAGGGGGGAACCTACTCCTAGTAGGAGTAGGATTCCCCCCCTTGGGGCGCGCCCCATGAGGCCAGCCGGCCCCCTCGTCCCCTCCTTTATATATAGGGGAGGGGGCACCCCATAGACACACAAGTTGATTCCTAGCCGTGTGCGGTGCCCCCCTTGTCACGTCCCTAGTTCTGGTATGACCTAGACTAGCTAGTCATGTGTGCATCATGTTTAAATTTCATTTTAAATTGAAGTGGGGATCTGTGAAACCCTCAGAATCATTTCCGGAAATGACCCAAATAAAAGTTGCTCCAAAAGGGTCCAAGAAAATGTTCATGTTTCTCTCTGAAAATATTGGACAGAGATAAAAATCAAACCAATATTTTTAGAAGCTCATAAATATTTATTTTGGGCATTTGGAATTAAGGCAATAATTATTTGCCTTGGATATATATTGTTATATATATAATATTGTCCAAAAATTATGCCATTTGTTGAGGAGTTCTGGAATAATACCACTAGACCCTATAAAAATTGGCATAAGTAAATAAAATGGTTTAGTATTTTTACTAAACCAAACAAATGTCAGAAAATTAGAAAAGAAAAATAAATAGGAAAAAGGGAGCTTACCTGCGGCCTGGCACTGTGCGGCCCAGCAGCCCAGCAGGCCGGCCCAGCCAACTGGCCAGTGCCAGTCGTCGTCCTCCCGGCGCCAGGAGGACGATGGGCACGCGCTCGCCGCCCGCGCGCATGCGCGCCACCTCCTGCTTCTCCCCCCTCATCGCCCTGGACGCCTCCCGCGATGCCACGCACACCCCTGACCCCTCTCACTCTCCTTGGACCCCTTTCCCCTTCTCCGCTCTCTGTTCCGCGCCGCCCGAGTGAAGCTCGTCGCCGCCGACGCCGTTCACCGTAGCCACCGTCTCCCCCTCGTCTCTCCGACACGCGCAGGAGCTCCGCCGACTCCAGACCTTCCCCGAGCACTCCAACGACGCCCGCCGATCCGCTGTGAGCCCCCGCGTCGGTTCCCCCCTCCTCTCCTGCCTCCCTGTGCTCTGTAGCCGCAACCGCTCGAGCCCGAGCTCCGGCCGCCGCCGCGAGCTTTGCTCCGGCGAGCTCTGGCCACCCTGCGTCCTCCCGTCGCCTCCGCTGGATGCAGACGAGCCCGGGCTATGCCCCGGTGCTCTCAGCCGCCGCCCCCGTGCACCGCAGCGCTGCGCCCGCCCTTGGCCGTACTCCGGCCGCCGCCGCGAGCTTCCCTCCGGCGACCTCCGACCACCCCACGGTCTTCCGCGTGTCCCACTGGATGCGCGCGAGCCTGGGCTTCGCGTAGGTGGCCTCCGCGGCCCAAATGGTCGCCGGAGCGACGAACCCGACGAGCTCCGCCGCGCTCGGCCTCGCCGGCGACTAACCGCCGGTCAACCCGGGTCAAACCGCACTAATTACCCCCCCTGCAACACTGACAGTGGGCCCCGATGCCCCTAATCTTTTATTTTAGGCTTAAACTAACCCCTGTTTAACCCTGTGACACTGACGTGTGGACCCCACACGTCAGGTTTGACCTGGTCAGCCACGTTGACCCGATGACGTCATGATGACGCTGTGCTGACGCAATAAACCCTTTTTCTGGATTTAAATTAAATCAGGAAATTCCAGAATATGTTCAAAACTTCTAAAATTCATAGAAATTCAACCGTAGCTCAGATTTAAATAATTTATATATGAAAAATTATCAGAAAAATGCAATCTATCCATCTGTACTAGTTTCATGCATGACAAACCAACTTATACCTACTGTATAAGTGAAAACATATAAATGGCATATATAAGGACTTAAATTAGAGTTGCATTTGAACCCTTGGTTCAAATGGATCTCTTCCAAGTTGAGTGCTAAATGCATTGGCTCAAAATACATCACATATTCATGCCATGTTCATGCATCATATTGTTGCATATGATTGTGTTTTGATTGTCGACACCGTTCCTTCTCGATAGGTCCTGCTCCGGAGAGTGTTCCAGAGTACCTGTCTGAGGAGCAGTGCCACCCTGTTGATCCACCAGGCAAGCAAACCCCCTTGTTCATTCCGATACAAACCTACTCTCTCGCTCTTGCTCTCTTTTACTGCATTAGGACAACAACGATTCAACTGCTACTTTATGCTGCGGTAGTTGAACCCATTCCTCTGCATGACCTGTCATTGCCACAGTAAATAGTTGAAACCCACTAGCATGTGTAGGAGTTGTTTGAGCCATGTTGTGTTCCTACCATGCCTTGCTTGCTATTGCTTAGAGTTGTGTCAGGTCTGGTTCATTGGGAATGAATTGGAGTGTTACGATATGTTCTGGTGCCGAGAGTTAAGCGTGTGAACACATTTTGGTAAAGGTAGCGGTGAGAGGCCATGTAGGAGTACATGGTGGGTTGTCTCATTGGAACCGTCCTTAAGCACTGAGTTCTGTGTATGTTGTCCAATGACCAGCTACTACCACACATTGGGTTCCGGTAACTCGACCCCTCTCGACTTATTAACCAACTTGGTCTCTGTCCAGGAGTTGCAACCAGTTTCTGGTGTTTGTAGGTAGTGCTATTTTTCTACCGAGTGGCACCCGGCAGGGTGGGCTTGGGACAGACTAGGCACACGTGGCCCGGTGTACCGAGTGGCACCCGGATGGTGGGCTCGGGAACCCTGCACACATCGTTTGGGGCCGTGAGCGACACCCCGGCCGGATCTCCTTGCGGATGGAACCCGAATAGGCGATAAACCTGGACTAGAGTCTTGCGTGGTTAGTCAGATCGTGGCCGACACCCTCGCCAGGCTTCCGCTTGAAGGTTGCCGAGGTACGTGACGTGTACATGGCGGTAAGTGGCGAGAGCGTGTGTGACGCAGTACACCCCTGCAGGGTTATCATGATCTATTCGAATAGCCGTGTCCTCGGTTATGGACTTCTTGGATGCTTACGTGGTACATAGACAACTTGAAGTGGATACTTTAAAATGCTCAAGATAAGTGTGAGTGCTATGGATGGCTTCTCGTAGTGAGACGGGAATGAATCCATAGTGGTGTATTGAGGTGGTGATTAGTGGACTCGTGTGCGCCTTCTTACCTCAAAGAAGTTTCTCGTAGTCATAGAACAGGATAGCCACTGAGTCAAAGCTGGCTTGCTGCAACTAAACCCCACACTACCTTCTTGATACAAATGCATGTAAGATAGGATCTGATGTAAGTCTTGCTGAGTACCTTTGTACTCATGTTGCTTTATTTATGTTTTTGCAGCGGAGACTTCGGTCTTACTAGTAGTTCCGCTTGGACTTCGACGAGTAGCTTGTACCTCAGCTACGATCTTGCACCCTTGGGAGGGTCTTGTAGATAGTCAGGCTTCTCAGCCTTTTTCTTTTGTGGTTGTCTGTACTCAGACATGTAATGCTTCCGTTGCTTGTATGCTCTCAATGATGGGTCATGTGACCCCTGTTTGTACTTAATGCTATGTGGCTCTTCTGGGCCTTTTATCTATATGAGTTCGCGTTATGTTGTGATGCCATGTTGTACAGCACATACTTGCATGTTATGCGTACGTGTAACGTGTATTGCTATGTGTGGGATCCGACAATCTAGTGGTTTATCCTTGGCAGCCTCTCTTATGGGGAAATGTAGTCTAGTGCCTCCTTGAGCCATAGTAGTCCGCTACAGCCCGGTCACCGGAGTCCTGCTAGCCCAGCACTACTGCTCTGGACACTTGACTGGCCGGCATGTGTTTCCCATCGTTCCTGTGTCTGTCCCTTCGGGGAAATGTCACGCGGTGACATCCGGAGTCCTGCCTAGCCTGCTACAGCCCGGGTTCCCGGAGTCCTGTTAGCCCAGTGCTACAGCCCGGATTCACACGCTGCTGACCGACACGTTCAATGTTGATTCATGTATGCCTGTCCCCATACGTTAGTGCCGCTTTGGGTTCACGACTAGCCATGTCGGCCCGGGTTCTCTGTCATATGGATGCTAGCGACATTGTCATATACGTGAGCCAAAAGGCGCAAACGGTCCCGGGCCATGGTAAGGCGACACCCGTGGGAGTACCGTGCGTGAGGCTGCAAAGTGATATGAGGTGTTACATGCTAGATCGGTGTGACTTAGAATCGGGGTCCCGACAGCTTTGGTATCAGAGCCAGACTGCCTGTAGGATTTCCAAGCCAACCTGGTCGAAGTTGAGTCTAGAAATTCTTTAGTTATGTAAGGGAATTGATTGTGGAAGGGAACGTAAGGCTCTTTTACTCCTTTTACTTCATGCCTTCTGATCTGAGTCATCCTATCCTTCTTACGGGGTTAAGAAACTAGGCTTTCTCTTCCGTCCATCAGGATCACGTGTTACTACACCGTAGTCTCTTAGGATTGGTTGATCAGAGTCATATCCCAGTTCGAGTACCTCCAGTGTAGCCTGTTTAGTAATATCTCAGAACCTTGAGTGACGATGTTGAGTATGGTGCTACCCCGTCCTTTGCAGAATGTCTCATTTTGAGCATTTTACTGCCGTTATGCTGCCGGATTTGTCCTAGGAGTTTGAGAGATACTAAATTTTCTTATGCTACATGTTGCATCCTATAGTTGTTGTTGACCTCGTCCTTGGTTCCGCTTCTCAGGATGTCGTCAGTTAACCGAAGTTCTGTTGCTCGTTGCCTGAACCACGGAGGTGGTAGGGATGAGGAGGATCCTTCCGACCAGCCTTCGTTGGCAGAGTTTATGTTAGAGATGGAGAGGAACAAGAACGAGTCTAACCGCTTGTTGGCACGTATCGAGGAGAACACCGCACCCCAGTGCAAAGAGTCAGCGACCATCTATGATTTCATTGGTTTGAACCCACCTACCTTCTATCATTCCATTGAACCACTCGATGCAGATGACTGGCTCCGTAGTGTCACACTCAAGCTGCGTTCTGCGAACGTAGCTGAAGGTGACAAGGTCACTTATGCTGCATATCACCTGGAAGGTCCTGCTAGTCTCTGGTGGCAGAACTATGAGGCTATGCTTCCAGCTAGCCAGATACCGACCTGGAGAGATTTCACTGCGGCTTTTCGCGAGCATCACATTCCTCAGGCTCTCATTGACCGCAAGAGAGAAGAGTTCTGTAGTCTCACCCAGGGTAAGATGGCTGTTGATACTTACAGTAGAGAGTTTGAGAACCTCGCCCGCTATGCTACAGAAGAAGTGTCCACGGACGCTAAGAAGCAGGCTAGGTTCCGGAAGGGTCTCAACCCCAAGTTGCGTCGTGATCTCCACTTGCACCATTGCAATACTTTCCAGGCTCTTGTGAACAAGGCCATTAATGCGGAGACAGCTCAGCTCACATACGAGGAGTCTCGTAAGCACACCCGTGATTTGGTTTCTTCCTCTGGTTCTAGTTCTCATAAGCGCCGGATTTGGGTTCCGAACTCCGCTCTTCCACCTGGATATGCACCGAGGCCATCTTATGTGGCGCCTCACCCAGTTCAGCAGTATGCTCCACCCAGGCCTATTGGTAGACCGCTTGTCAATGCAGGTCCACATCCAACTTCAGGGACTTGCTTCACATGCGGGAAGCCAGGACACTATGCACGTGACTGCTCTCAAACTAACTATGCCCCACCCCTGTCTGAGAAGTCTGTTGGCAGTGGTAAGCCATCACGCAAGATGATCAATGTCAAGTCAGCTCCCACTGAGCGTGGACGTGTGCATCACGCCTCAGCTAAAGACGCTCATGATGATCCGGATGTCGTTCTTGGTACACTCCTTGTCAATTGCCATCCAGCTTCGGTTCTATTCGATACTGGAGCATCTCACTCCTTCATCTCTGAAGGCTATGCCCGTTTGCACGACATGTCGTTTTGTGATATGCCAACTCCACTTGAAATCCAAACTCCAGGGTCTAGATGGCAAACTACCAGAATAAGCCATGGTAATGAAATCCTTGTTGACAGACTTGTATTTCTTGCCTCACTTATAGCCCTCAAGTCTACAGATATTAACATCATCTTGGGTATGGACTGGATGACAGCTCATCATGCCAAGATTGATTGTTACACCAGGTCTGTTCAACTCACACACCCATCTGGCAAGTTAGTCACTGTCTCCACCAGAGTTGCAGAGCGCCAACTCTATTCTCTTAATGCCAGTCCTCTTCCAGACCTTGAAGATATCCCGGTAGTCCGTGACTTTCCGGATGTCTTTCCAGAAGAACTGCCAGGTATTCCACCTGACAGGGATGTAGAGTTCGTCATAGATCTTATCCCAGGAACCGCCCCAATCTCTAGGAGACCTTACAAGATGGCACCTTTAGAACTAGCTGAGCTTAAGAAGCAACTTGATGAGTCCTTGCAAAAGGGTTTCATCCGTCCTAGCTCTTCTCCCTGGGCTTGCCCCGTCCTCTTCGTCAAGAAGAAGGATGGTACGGACCGGATGGTTGTAGATTATCGTCCCGTTAATTTGGTCACGATAAAGAACAAGTATCCGCTCCCCAGGATCAACGACCTGTATGATCAACTCGTTGGATCCTCAGTCTTTTCCAAGATGGATTTGAGGTTAGGCTACCACCAAATCAAGATTAGAAACGGGGACATTCCTAAGACGGCTTTTGTCACTCGTTATGGCCAGTACGAGTACACCGTCATGTCTTTTGGTCTGACCAATGCTCCAGCTACCTTCTCCCGCTTGATGAACTCGATCTTCATGGAGTACTTAGATAAGTTCGTCGTGGTTTACCTCGATGATATCCTTATCTACTCGAAGAACGAGGAAGAGCATGCCGAACATCTTAGACTTGTGTTAGAAAAACTCAGAGAGCACCGCCTTTATGCCAAGTTCTCCAAGTGCGAATTTTGGTTGCCAGAAGTGACCTACCTAGGCCACGTGATCTCTGGTAAGGGCATTGCTGTCAATCCTGAGAGAGTTCAGGCCGTTCTTGATTGGACTCCACCTGAAACAGTTAAACAAGTTAGGAGTTTCCTTGGTCTAGCCAGTTATTGTCGCCGCTTCGTTGAAAACTTCTCCAAAGTAGCCAAACCCCTCACGGAACTTCTCAAGAAAGATAAAAGGTTTGAGTGGTCCCCACAGTGTGAATACAGTTTTCAGGAACTGAAAAGACGCCTGACTTCTGCTCCCATACTGGTGCCACCGGATTTCACTAAAGACTTTGTTATCTACTGCGACGCCTCGCGATAGGGACTAGGCTGCATTCTTATGCAGGATCGTCATGTGATTGCCTATGCATCTCGACAGTTGCATCCACATGAGGAGAATTATCCTACACATGATCTAGAGCTCGCAGCCGTAGTCTACGCTCTTAAGACATGGCGACATTACCTTCTTGGTAAACGTTGCGAGATTTACACCGATCACCAGAGTCTCAAGTATATTTTCACCCAACCAGATTTGAACCTTAGGCAAAGACGTTGGTTGGAGTTGATCTCAGATTACGACTTAGGGATTACCTACACCCCAGGCAAGGGCAATGTCATGGCTGATGCGCTAAGTCGTAAGTCCTATTGCAACAATCTTATGTTGCAGCAGGGCCAACCACTTCTCCATGAGGAATTCTGTAAGCTTAACCTTCACATTGCTCCTCAAGGATTCCTTTCTACCTTGGTGGCGAAGCCTACCCTTGTGGATCATATCATAGAAGCCCAGAAGCATGATACGGGGATTACCCGGATCAAGAGAAACATTGCCAATGGTATTGCTGGTAGTTTCTCTATAGATGATCGAGGTGCTGTTCTCTTTGAGAATCGTCTGGTGGTTCCCAAGAAGCAACATCTTCGGAAATTGATCCTTAAGGAGGCGCATGAATCTCCTCTCACGATTCATCCCGGTAGTACTAAGATGTATCAGGACCTACGCCAGAGGTTCTGGTGGACTAGGATGAAGAGAGAAATTGCTGAGTTCATTGCTAACTGTGACGTTTGTCGTCGCGTTAAGGCAGAGCATCAAAGACCTGCTGGCACCCTTCAACCTTTAGCCATTCCTGAGTGGAAATGGGATAAAGTTGGTATGGATTTCATCACCGGCTTTCCCAGGACCAAGAAAGGGAATAACGCTATTTTCGTAGTCATTGATCGTCTTTCCAAAGTGGCTCACTTCCTACCTGTTCGAGAGAGTATCACAGCTAGTCAGCTCGCTGACTTATATATTTCTCGAATAGTGTCACTTCATGGTGTTCCACTAGAGATCAATTCAGACCGTGGTAGTCTCTTCACTTCTCATTTCTGGGAGAGTTTCCAAACTGCCATGGGCACCCATCTTTCCTTCAGTACCGCTTTCCACCCTCAATCAAGTGGTCAGGTGGAAAGGGTCAACCAAATTCTCGAAGACATGCTTAGAGCTTGTGTTATCTCATTCGGTATGGATTGGGAGAAATGCCTACCTTTCGCCGAGTTTGCTTATAACAATAGCTATCAATCCAGTCTTAAGAAAGCTCCTTTCGAGATTCTGTATGGACGAAGATGTCGAACACCTTTGAACTGGTCAGAAACCGGTGAAAGACAATTCTTTGGACCGGACATGATCCAGGAAGCAGAAGAGCAAGTTCGCATCATTCGTGAGAATTTGAAAACAGCCCAGTCTCGTCAAAAGAGCCAGTATGACCGTCGTCATAAGGAAGTGGCTTATGAAGTTGGCGACAAGGCTTACCTTCGGGTTACTCCTCTAAAGGGTACCCATCGATTCGGTATCAAGGGCAAGTTGGCTCCTCGTTACATTGGTCCTTTTCGCATTCTCGCTAAACGAGGAGAGGTTGCCTACCAGTTGGAACTACCCCCACATCTTTCTCGAGTCCATGATGTCTTCCACGTCTCTCAACTCAGGCGTTGCTTCTCGGATCCCATCCGCGGAGTGGACCACGAAACGCTTGATCTCCAAGATAACCTCACTTATCGAGAGTACCCTATTCGCATTCTTGATCAAGCAGAGCGTGTCACCCGACGTCAGAACATCAAGTTTCTCAAGGTTCAGTGGTCTCATCATTCCGAGAGAGAAGCTACTTGGGAGCGAGAAGATCGTCTTCGACTGGAGTACCCCACCTTCTTTCCATCGACCCCTGAATCTCGGGACGAGATTCTTGCAAGTGGGGGCGAGTTGTCACGTCCCTAGTTCTGGTATGACCTAGACTAGCTAGTCATGTGTGCATCATGTTTAAATTTCATTTTAAATTGAAGTGGGGATCTGTGAAACCCTCAGAATCATTTCCGGAAATGACCCAAACAAAAATTGCTCCAAAAGGGTCCAAGAAAATGTTCATGTTGCTCTCTGAAAATATTGGACAGAGATAAAAATCAAACCAATATTTTTAGAAGCTCATAAATATTTATTTTGGGCATTTGGAATTAAGGCAATAATTATTTGCCTTGGATATATATTGTTATATATATATAATATTGTCCAAAAATTATGCCATTTGTTGAGGAGTTCTGGAATAATACCACTAGACCCTATAAAAATTGGCATAAGTAAATAAAATGGTTTAGTATTTTTACTAAACCAAACAAATGTCAGAAAATTAGAAAAGAAAAAGAAATAGGAAAAAGGGAGCTTACCTGCGGCCTGGCACTGTGCGGCCCAGCAGCCCAGCAGGCCGGCCCAGCCAACTGGCCAGTGCCAGTCGTCGTCCTCCCGGCGCCAGGAGGACGATGGGCACGCGCTCGCCGCCCGCGCGCATGCACGCCACCTCCTGCTTCTCCCCCCTCATCGCCCTGGACGCCTCCCGCGATGCCACGCACACCCCTGACCCCTCTCACTCTCCTTGGACCCCTTCCCCCTTCTCCGCTCTCTGTTCCGCGCCGCCCGAGTGAAGCTCGTCGCCGCCGACGCCGTTCACCGTAGCCACCGTCTCCCCCTCGTCTCTCCGACACGCGCAGGAGCTCCGCCGACTCCAGACCTTCCCCGAGCACTCCAACGACGCCCGCCGATCCGCTGTGAGCCCCCGCGTCGGTTCCCCCCTCCTCTCCTGCCTCCCCGTGCTCTTTAGCCGCAACCGCTCGAGCCCGAGCTCCGGCCGCCGCCGCGAGCTTTGCTCCGGCGAGCTCTGGCCACCCTGCGTCCTCCCGTCGCCTCCGCTGGATGCAGACGAGCCCGGGCTATGCCCCGGTGCTCTCAGCCGCCGCCCCCGTGCACCGCAGCGCTGCGCCCGCCCTTGGCCGTACTCCGGCCGCCGCCGCGAGCTTCCCTCCGGCGAGCTCCGACCACCCCACGGTCTTCCGCGTGTCCCACTGGATGCGCGCGAGCCTGGGCTTCGCGTAGGTGGCCTCCGCGGCCCAAATGGTCGCCGGAGCGACGAATCCGACGAGCTCCGCCGCGCTCGGCCTCGCCGGCGACTAACCGCCGGTCAACCCGGGTCAAACCGCACTAATTACCCCCCCTGCAACACTGACAGTGGGCCCCGATGCCCCTAATCTTTTATTTTAGGCTTAAACTAACCCCTGTTTAACCCTGTGACACTGACGTGTGGACCCCACACGTCAGGTTTGACCTGGTCAGCCACGTTGACCCGATGATGTCATGATGACGCTGTGCTGACGCAATAAACCCTTTTTCTGGATTTAAATTAAATCAGGAAATTCCAGAATATGTTCAAAACTTCTAAAATTCATAGAAATTCAACCGTAGCTCAGATTTAAATAATTTATATATGAAAAATTATCAGAAAAATGCAATCTATCCATCTGTACTAGTTTCATGCATGACAAACCAACTTATACCTACTGTATAAGTGAAAACATATAAATGGCATATATAAGGACTTAAATTAGAGTTGCATTTGAACCCTTGGTTCAAATGGATCTCTTCCAAGTTGAGTGCTAAATGCATTGGCTCAAAATACATCACATATTCATGCCATGTTCATGCATCATATTGTTGCATATGATTGTGTTTTGATTGTCGACACCGTTCCTTCTCGATAGGTCCTGCTCCGGAGAGTGTTCCAGAGTACCTGTCTGAGGAGCAGTGCCACCCTGTTGATCCACCAGGCAAGCAAACCCCCTTGTTCATTCCGATACAAACCTACTCTCTCGCTCTTGCTCTCTTTTACTGCATTAGGACAACAACGATTCAACTGCTACTTTATGTTGCGGTAGTTAAACCCATTCCTCTGCATGACCTGTCATTGCCACAGTAAATAGTTGAAACCCACTAGCATGTGTAGGAGTTGTTTGAGCCATGTTGTGTTCCTACCATGCCTTGCTTGCTATTGCTTAGAGTTGTGTCAGGTCTGGTTCATTGGGAATGAATTGGAGTGTTACGATATGTTCTGGTGCCGAGAGTTAAGCGTGTGAACACGATTTGGTAAAGGTAGCGGTGAGAGGCCACGTAGGAGTACATGGTGGGTTGTCTCATTAGAACCGTCCTTAAGCACTGAGTTCTGTGTATGTTGTCCAACGACCAGCTACTACCACACATTGGGTTCCGGTAACTCGACCCCTCTCGACTTATTAACCAACTTGGTCTCTGTCCAGGAGTTGCAACCAGTTTCTGGTGTTTGTAGGTAGTGCTATTTTTCTACCGAGTGGCACCCGGCAGGGTGGGCTTGGGACAGACTAGGCACACGTGGCCCGGTGTACCGAGTGGCACCCGGATGGTGGGCTCGGGAACCCTGCACACATCGTTTGGGGCCGTGAGCGACACCCCGGCCGGATCTCCTTGCGGATGGACCCGAATAGGCGATAAACCTGGACTAGAGTCTTGCGTGGTTAGTCAGGTCGTGGCCGACACCCTCGCCAGGCTTCCGCTTGAAGGTTGCCGAGGTACGTGACGTGTACATGGCGGTAAGTGGCGAGAGCGTGTGTGACGCAGTACACCCCTGCAGGTTTATCATGATCTATTCGAATAGCCGTGTCCTCGGTTATGGACTTCTTGGATGCTTACGTGGTACATAGACAACTTGAAGTGGATACTTTAAAATTCTCAAGATAAGTGTGAGTGCTATGGATGGCTTCTCGTAGTGAGACGGGAATGAATCCATAGTGGTGTATTGAGGTGGTGATTAGTGGACTCGTGTGCGCCTTCTTACCTCAAAGAAGTTTCTCGTAGTCATAGAACAGGATAGCCACTGAGTCAAAGCTGGCTTGCTGCAACTAAACCCCACACTACCTTCTTGATACAAATGCATGTAAGATAGGATCTGATGTAAGTCTTGCTGAGTACCTTTGTACTCATGTTGCTTTATTTATGTTTTTGCAGCGGAGACTTTGGTCTTACTAGTAGTTCCGCTTGGACTTCGACGAGTAGCTTGTACCTCAGCTACGATCTTGCACCCTTGGGAGGGTCTTGTAGATAGTCAGGCTTCTCAGCCTTTTTCTTTTGTGGTTGTCTGTACTCAGACATGTAATGCTTCCGTTGCTTGTATGCTCTGAATGATGGGTCATGTGACCCCTGTTTGTACTTAATGCTATGTGGCTCTTCTGGGCCTTTTATCTTTATGAGTTCGCGTTATGTTGTGATGCCATGTTGTACAGCACATACTTGCATGTTATGCGTACGTGTAACGTGTATTGCTATGTGTGGGATCCGACAATCTAGTGGTTTATCCTTGGCAGCCTCTCTTATGGGGAAATGTAGTCTAGTGCCTCCTTGAGCCATAGTAGTCCGCTACAGCCCGGTCACCGGAGTCCTGCTAGCCCAGCACTACTGCTCTGGACACTTGACTGGCCGGCATGTGTTTCACATCGTTCCTGTGTCTGTCCCTTCGGGGAAATGTCACGCGGTGACATCCGAAGTCCTGCCTAGCCTGCTACAGCCCGGGTTCCCGGAGTCCTGTTAGCCCAGTGCTACAGCCCGGATTCACACGCTGCTGACCGACACGTTCAATGTTGATTCATGTATGCCTGTCCCCATACGTTAGTGCCGCTTTGGGTTCACGACTAGCCATGTCGGCCCGGGTTCTCTGTCATATGGATGCTAGCGACATTGTCATATACGTGAGCCAAAAGGCGCAAACGGTCCCGGGCCATGGTAAGGCGACACCCGTGGGAGTACCGTGCGTGAGGCTGCAAAGTGATATGAGGTGTTACATGCTAGATCGGTGTGACTTAGAATCGGGGTCCCGACACCCCTCCACAGATATCCACCTCGGTCATATTGTCGTAGTGCTTAGGCGAAGCCCTGCGTCGGTAACTTCATCATCACCGTCAACACGCCGTCATGCTGACAAAACTCTCCCTAGGCCTCAGTTGGAGCTAGAGTTCGAGGGACGTCACCGAGCTGATCGTGTGTAGATCGCGGAGGTGTTGTGCATTCGGTACTTGATCGGTTGGATCGCGAAGACGTTCGACTACATCAACCGCGTTACTTAACGCTTCCACTTTCGGTCTACGAGGGTACGTGGAAACACTCTCCCCGCTCGTTGCTATGCTTCTCCTAGATAGATCTTGCGTGATCGTAGGAATCTTTTTGAAATACTACGTTCCCCAACAGTGGCATCAGAGCCAGGTCTATGACTAGATGTTATATGCACGAGTAGAACACAAAGAGTTGTGGGCGATAATAGTCATACTGCTTACCAACATGTCATACTTTGATTCGGCGGTATTGTTGGATGAAGCGGCCCAGACCGACATTACATGACCGCGTTCATGAGACTGGTTCTACCGTCATGCTTCGCACACAGGTGGCTAGTGGGTGTCTGTTTCTCCAACTTTAGTTGAATCGAGTGTGACTACGCCCGGTCCTTGTTGAAGGTTAAAACAGCAAACTTGACGAAAAATCGTTGTGGTTTTGATGCGTAGGTAAGAACGGTTCTTGCTAAGCCCGTATCAGCCACGTAAAATTTGCAACAACAAAGTATAGGACGTCTAACTTGTTTTTGCAGGGCTTGCTGTGATGGGATATGGTCAAGACGTGATGATATATAAATTGTTGTATGAGATGATCATGTTTTGTAACAGTTATCGGCAACTGGCAGGAGCCATATGGTTGTCGCTTTATTGTGTGAAATGCAATCGCCATGTAGTTGCTTTACTTTATCACTAAGCGGTAGCGATAGTCGTAGTAGCAATAGTTGGCGAGACGACAACGATGCTTTGATGGAAATCAAGGTGTCAAACCGGCGACGATGGTGATCATGACGGTGCTTTGGAGATGGAGATCAAAGGCACAAGATGATGATGGCCATATCATATCACTTATATTGATTGCATGCGATGTTTATCCTTTATGCATCTTATTTTGCTTAGTATGGCGGTAGCATTATAAGATGATCTCTCACTAAATTTCAAGGTACAAGTGTTCTCCCTGAGTATGCACCGTTGCGACAGTTCGTCGTGCCAAGAGACCACGCGATGATCGGGTGTGATAAGCTCCACGTTCACATACAACGGGTGCAAGCCAGTTTTGCACATGCAGAATACTCGGGTTAAACTTGACGAGCCTAGCATATGCAGATTTGGCCTCGGGACACTGAGACCGAAAGGTCGAGCGTGAATCATATAGTAGATATGATCAACATAGTGATGTTCACCAATGAAAACTACTCCATCTCACGTGATGATCGGACATGGTTTAGTTTATGTGGATCACGTGATTACTTAGATGATTAGAGGGATGTCTATCTAAGTGGGAGTTCTTAAGTAATATGATTAATTGAACTTTAATTTATCATGATCTTAGTCCTAATAGTATTTTACATATCTATGTTGTAGATCAATAGCTCGCGATGTAGCTCCCGTTTATTTTTGATATGCTCCTAGAGAAAAACTATGTTGAAAGATGATAGTAGCAATGATGCGGACTAGGTCAGTGATCTGAGGATTATCCTCATTGCTGCACAGAAGAATTATGTCCTTGATGTACCGCTAGGTGACGGACCTATTGCAAGAGCAGATGCAGACGTTATGAACGTTTGGCAAAGCTCGATATGATGACTACTTGATAGTTTAGTGCGCCATGCTTTACGGCTTAGAACCGGGACTTCAAAAACATTTTGAATGCCACGGAGCATATAAGATGTTCCAAGAGCTGAAATTGGTATTTCAGACTCATGCCCAAGTCAATAGGTATGAGACCTCTGACAAGTACTTTGCCTACAAGATGGAGGAGAATAGCTCAACCAGTGAGCATGTGCTTAGATTGTCTGAGTACTACAATCGCTTGAATCAAGTGGGAGTTAATCTTCAGATAAAATAGCGATTGACAGAGTTCTCTAGTCACTATCACCAAGTTACTGGAACTTCGTGATGAACTATAATATGCAAGGGATGACGAAAATGATTCCCGAGCTCTTCCTGATGCTGAAATCGACGAAGGTAGAAATCAAGAAAAGCATCAAATGTTGATGGTTGACAAGACCACTAGTTTCAAGTAAAAGGGCAAGGGAAAGAAAGGGAACTTCAAGAAGAATGGCAAGCAAGTTGCCACTCCCATGAAGAAGCCCAAAGCTAGACCCAAGCCTGAAACTGAGTGCTTCTACTGCGAAGGAAATGGTCACTGGAAGTGGAACTGCCCCAAATACTTGGCGGATAAGAAGGATGGCAAAGTGAAGAAAAGTATATATGATATACATGTTATTGATGTGTACTTTACTAGTGTTTGATAACCCACAAGTATAGGGGATCAATTGTAGCCTCTTTCGATAAGTAAGAGTGTCGAACCCAACGAGGAGCTAAAGGTAGAACAAATATCCCCTCAAGTTCTATCGACCACCGATACAACTCTACTCACACTTGACGTTCGCTTTACCAGAAACAAGTATGAAACTAGAAGTACTTTGTAGGTGTTTTCGGATAGGTTTGCAAGATAATAAAGAGCGCGTAAATAAAAGCTAGGGGCTGTTTAGATAAAGACACAACTAAATTAGTTTTAGTAAAGAGCTTGTTGTCACAAGAAATTTATTTGTCCCTAGGCAATCTATAACTAGACCGGTAATCATTATTGCAATTTTATTTGAGGGAGAGGCATAATCTAACATACTTTCTCTACTTGGATCATATGCACTTATGATTGGAACTCTAGAAAGCATCCGCAACTACTAAAGATCATTAAGGTAAAACCCAACCATAGCATTGAAGCATCAAGTCCCCTTTATCCCATACGCAAACAACCTACTTACTCGGGTTAACATGCAACTCAAACCAATCTTGATCATCAAATAGCCCATAGGACAAAACGGATCTACTCAAACATCATAGGGTAGCCATACATCATTGGGAAATAATATATAGCGTTGAGTACCATGTTTAAGTAGAGATTACAGCAGGTAAGAGAGAGGTTCACTAGTAAAAAAAGACACATACGTGACATTTTCGGCCGAACGAATTTTTTTCTGTCATACATATAACACTTCTATGACGATAATTGTGACAAAACCCAGTATCATCATAGATGTGGTGGGCTCCTACTTCTATGACAAAAAATCATGACAGAAAATGGGCTTTTCGTCCTGGGCGGGCCGGAGACGTAACTGCATGACATTCTTTGGGCCGTCCATGACGGAAAAAACCGTGGTAGAAGCGAGGGCAAGGAAAATTTCGGGGAGTTCCCGGTTACGGTGGGAGGTCGGGGGCCGAGCGATGCGCGTTTCTCTCGTACACGTACGCGCGTGTGTGTGAGGCGTTAGCTCGAACTGAACCCGAGCGAGGCGTTGGGCTCTAACTGAACTCGAGCGATTGCACTGCAGGCTACGCATTACTGAACCCGAGCGATCGATCGATGGTTGTTAACTGAACCCGATCGAGCGATTCCTTCGCTATTGCTGCTAACTGAAGCCGACCGATGCTGCCTCTGGATGAACAGTGAGCGTTGCTGGGGGGGGTTTGGATGAACAGTTCCCGGTGGGGGTGGATGAACAGGACCCTGTGGTGCTGCCTCTGGATGAACAGGACCCCGATCGATCGAGCCGGTTGGGGCTGGATGAACAGGACCCCGTGGAGGGCAGGATGAATAGGACCACCTCGTGGAGGGCAGAATGAACAGTAGACGGTGGAGGGCTGGATGAACAGTAGCCCGTGGAGGGGTGGTTGAACAGGAGCCCGTGGAGAGGGCTGGTTGAACAGTAGCCGGTGGAGTAGCGTGTGGTGGAGGCTGGATGAACAGGAGCCCGTGGATGAACAGTCGCAGGTGGAGGCTGGAGGAGGTCGATGGTGCATGAACAGTAGCCCGTGGAGGATGGAGGGGGTCGACGGTGGAGATGAACAGTATCCCGTGGAGTCCCGTTTTGCGGTACGCCACACCCCTCCCGATGAACAGGACCCCCGTTTCGACCGTAGCGCTCCAACACAAGTCCGTTTCCTCCGTTTTGCGGTACGCCACACCCCTCCCGATCAACAGGACCTCCGTTTTGACCGTAGGAGGTCCGTTTCCTCCGTTTTGTGGTACGCCAGACCCCTCCCGATGAACCGGATCCCGTTTCAAACGTGGCCGGTCGAACACAAGGCCGTTTCCTCCGTTCTGCGGTACGCCAGGCCTCGTTTCCATCGGCTGTTCCGTCCAAGCCCTCCCGATGAACATGACGACGCATTCCGTTCCAACCCAGCCGGTTGGCTCCCCATGAACACGACGAGGACGCTATTTCTCCGTTCCGACCCAGCCATGTACACGAGCCCTGGCTGTACGTATGTGCGAGTAGGCGTTCTAGACCCTGCCCGTATGTACGTACGTGGCCGTATTTTCTTTCTTGCACACTGGCCGTTGTACGTACGTGTACATGCTACGTGCGCGCCTCTACTACGATACGTGCGCGCCTCTACATCGACCAGTATGTACGTACACATTCGCGACCAGAATGACAATGCAACGTACGCTTCGACTAGGGGGGTCCCGACTGTCAGGCACTTCCTTGCCTGCGAAGATGTAGCTTGTGTGCGGAGATGTAGCTGGTGGGTCCCCACAGTCAGGAGGAAACATTTTTTTCGTGAAATACGGTGGCCCGTCCGGTGGGTCCCCGCTGTCAGGTGGGCAAATCGTTTTTTTTGCCCGGACGCACTTCCTTGTGTGCGAAGATGTAGCTGGTGGGTCCCCACAGTCAGGAGGAAACGTTTTTTCGTGAAATACGGTGGCCCGTCCGGTGGGTCCCCGCTGTCAGGTGGAGGAATAATTATTTTGCGCGTAATAAGGAGGCACTTCCTTGCTGCGGCTATGGACCCAGCTGTCAGCCTCTCCATGTACAGTCCACGTCCGATGGAAGCCGTTCCTTGACCACGTTGACCACGCCGCGCCGAGAGCACCAGGGCGATGGACGACGGTGAGGCCTAGGAAGGGGATGACGCGGAGCTGGGGAAGACGCGGCAGTGGAAGCCCGCGTGGAGAGGAGTACGAGGGTTCACTAGTTCGGCTGCAGTGTGAGGCTGCCGTCGCCGCAGTGCCTGGCCAGCGGTGGGAAGAGTAGGGGGCGGTGAGTTCTCCGCGGCAGCACAGCCGGCCACGGGAGGCAGGAGCATGCGGCACGACTGGCGCTACTTTGGGCGGCTGGAGCATCAAGACCACAGGTTGAAGAAGCACTACGGCCGTTGGATGGACATCATACGGTCACTGGAGCTAGAATCGTGCATATTGACTAAGTTGACAAAGCCCTCCGTCCCCGTCAACTTAGTAGGCCCACAAGTCAGCCTGCCACTATACTGGGTCCCAGCTACCAGGGGGAGTATTCATTTTTTTGTGCGTAATAAGGACGCACTTCCTTGCGTGCGAGGATATAGCTGGTGGGTCCGAGCCGTCCGCGGCGGTAACGTTTTTTTCGCGAAATACAGAGGCCCTTTCGGTGGGTCCCAGATGTCAGGTGGAGGAATCATTATTTTGCGCGTTATAAGGAGGCATTTCCTTGCGTGCGGCCGTGGACCCAGCTGTCAGCCTCTCCATGTACAGTCCACTTCAGATGCATGTCGGTCGTTGACCATGTTGACCAAGCCGCGCCGGGAGCACCAGGGCGGTGGACGACGGCGAGGCCTAGGAAGGGAACGACATGGAGGCAAGGAAGACTCGGCAGTTGTTTCCCACGCGGAGGGGAGTACGACTATACGAGGGTTTACTGGTTCGTCTGCCGTCGCCGGAGAATAACGACAGGTGTGGGTGAGTAGAGGGATGGCTAGGCCAGCGATGGGAGTACGGTGGGGCGGTGAAGCCTGCGCGGCAGCACAGCCGGCCGCGGGGAGGAGGGAGCAGGCAGTCCCACCGGCGCTTGTTTGAGCGGCTGGAGTAGGAAGAGTAGAGATTGAAGAAGCACGACGGCCGTTGGATGGACATCCAACAGTCACTGCTTGTGCGTCAACCTTTTTTTAGGAAAGCCTCAAATCTGTGGAAAACAGCATACAACCCATCTGCCATTATTTCTAATAATTTACAGCCCATTTGCTAATTCTGAAGGTTTTTTTTGGAGCCCATATTCTTTTTGTTAGCATTACAGCCCATATTGTGGCCACGGTTAAAAAATTATACGAAATGTTGCATATTTCCGTGCGGTCCGAACTGTTTTTAATCCCGAAATTTCGAGTCACATTCAAACTGATTTTAAAAATAAATGTATATCAATATAAAATCCCAAAAATTGTCCACGCATAAAAATTAATGGAATTTAAAATCTTGAAATGAAAAAAAGAAATTTGAAAGTAATTGTCGGTTTGATGTGTTTTAAAAATGTACAACCCATTTCTCATTACTGATAGGCCATTTTCTCGTCCAGCCGAATGAAGCTCTCCTCGTCTTGAAAGATTTGCAGCCCAATAGGCCTGACAAAGCGACTTACTTGGCAAATCACAAAAAAACTGGGCTAGCCATTTTCAGAAAGAAAAAAAAACTACTGGGCTGGTCTATGGTAAACATAAAAGAGAAGGCTGTCTAGACATGCCAGAGTGCCCCGCACAACCCAGTTGACACCCTGCTTCCATCTCAAAAACAAATTAGATAAATGCCACAACAAATATGGCGATTCATAAAAATGCCACTGAAATTTCCAAACTTTGAAAAATGCCACTGCAATTTTTGCAAACTTTGGAAAACGCCACTGCAATTTGCAAACTTTGAAAAACGCCACTCCAGACTTCGAAAAATGCCACTGGGGATGGCATGAAATGGCATTTTTCAAAGTTTGGAAATTGCAATGGCATTTGTTAGAAACACCAGATTTGGAGTGGCATTTATCAAATTAACCCAAAACAAAAATAACTGGGCGAGCTGCTGGGTCCCTGATGTCAGCCGCTCGTTGTGCAACTCTCTCGTTTATTGACTACGTTGACAATGGCATGGGACCCAAATGTCAGAAATCCATTACGAGAGCCATTTTTTTGGATTGAAATAAGGAGGCACTTTGCTTGCGTACTGCCATGACCTTGGCGGGTCCCTGCTGTCATCCTCTCCACGTACAATCATCTCCTGGTTTTGTACGCGTCAACTTGGTAGGCCCACAAGTCAGCCTCTAAACCCGTGGAGGACAAATACAACCCATTTAAAAAAATAACAGCCCATTCCATATGTTCAAACGGAAAGTTCAACATTCAGAGCAAAGTAACAGGTCTGATCCACATATAGAGTACTGAACTTCCACGTTGACAACCATCATAGCCAAGTTAACTATCTACTTCCACTAATACTCTAGTAGAGTACAAGTACTAACTTACTCTTAGCTAACTAACGATGCCGGCCGCCATCTGCGGTACACGCTAAACGCCGGCACCGGCGTCCTCCGCCTCGCCTCGGACTTGCCAGAGGTGCGATAGGGCGCATTCCTCGCGCGCGTTGGCCCTTTCCATGCCGGCGTGGTCCACCGAAGCTTCGGCTTCTAAGCGGGAAACCCACTTGACGAGCTGGTAGTAAAAATCAGCATCGCGAACGCGTGCGTGCCCGACAGCCTCCAGGGCTATTTGTCGGGCACTGGCCTCCACGTAGTCGGCCCACGTGTGGGCGCTCTGCTCGCGACTCAGAGCGTCGGTGCGCTGCTGCTCCATGTCCCGCTGGCGGCGCAAATCAGCGATACGCTGCTCATTCGCCAAGTAGTCGCGCTCCAACAACTCTTGCTCCTCCGCCAGGCGGTCGCGCTCCAACAAGTCCTCGATGTCCGCATTGCCATCTAAAGACCGATAGAATGCCTCCTCCCTCCATCTGCCTTCTGGTGAAAAACCGAACACTAGTTCCGGCGGTGACCGCCTCCGGCCACGCCTATCGCGGACGGGCGGGGGCATGGCGGACGTGGCGAGAGTGAGGATAAGTGGCGAGCAACGTCGGGCCGGTGGGGGCTTATGAGGATAGGGCGAGTTGGGTCATGGTGCCACCATAGAAGGCCGAGAAACAGTACTTATAAGTGGAAGGTAGCGGGACGGTCATCGGAATCCAATGCATAATGAAGCAGGCATGGCTTAGCGCGCCAGCTTGCCGTGGAAAACTAGAGAAACTGAAATTCTGACAGTGCCGTCCCGTCCCGTCCGTGTTGGGTCGCACGCCGGCATTACGGTCAAACGAGTGCAGTCGAATCATCTCCCTCCTTGTCAATAATGATTCCACGGATTTAAAAGGCCCGCAACAATTAAAGTGCATCTTTTTCGCATCAGTTAGCTGCCTTAATTACGGGCTGCTGCATGCGGGCACTCAAAATCGCTCGCAGCTAGTACGCGGAGCAGCATGCAAAGAGTCGCAGCCGAGGGCATTAATTGATGAACTTTAGCTGGGAGATAAGGCATTTGCGAACGTTTTTGCTAGCAGTTTCTTTAGATTCGCATGGCATTTTCTTCAGAGAAGCTTGTCGGTTTCTTCAGAGGTAGGCATTTTTATTCAAAAAACTACCACTTCGGATCTTGCGTCGCAACTAAAACAGCCAGGAGCGCATTAGTAGGCTAGCTAGTGATCGATCGGTAACTTGTAAACACTGAGCGAACAGATATAAGGAATTTTTAATGCATCTCAGTGATTCACAGATCATATACAAATATGTAGCTCCAAAAGCAAAGATCAGCCACAACTAAAACCAACTAGTACGATTCCCATACATAAGATCAACATGTTAATGCATCTCAATGATTCACAGATCATATACAAATATGTAGCTCCAAAAGCAAAGATCTAGAAAAAACATATGTTCTTCCTACTAACATGGATGCTTCTCTTGGCCAACATTCAGTACAGGCTGAATGACAATTTTTTTTGTGAAGTCTACAATTCCTCTTGCAAACGTAAGTGGTTTCACCAACAGCTGGAACCATGGGAATGAACCACACATGATGGAGGAACATCCACTGCAATATGATTTGGTCTTCTCTTGATCACACGGCAAGACTATTTTCGGAATACAAACTTTAACTTAGGCAAAATGATGCCCATTGTATAATCAGACCAAAGCAATGAAGCACCTAGTGTTGGCCAATAAATAGTACAGTACTACTTTTCTGCAGTCAATGAAGTGACTATCCAATCTTTCTGTGTCTATTTTCAAATGGCACTGCATGCAGTGACTATACTATTCTCTTGTGCAGTTCAACCAAAATTACAGTCACTTTCTGTGTTTGCTAAATAGCAACGGGAATACATCTCTGTCTGCACAAATATCAAGCAGGTAGTAAACATATACCCCACCTTGTATTTTCGGTTTAAACATGTCTCTTCCGCTTAGATCTGTCATGTTTTGCACTGGACAATTTGATACAGTCATGTTTTGCCCTGGACAATTTCATACTGAATTGATTTGCTTGTTCAGAGCAGAAATATAGCGCCTATTCTTCATCAGACCAAGGATATCCATGTTCGCTGTGATGGAAGAGGTGAAATCGATACAACCAAAATTGAGCATCCAGTCATTGAATCATGTCCTGCACCTCCAATGTAGGTCCACCCTGCCAATAAATTCACATGCAAACCACTAGTAGTACTATCTAATGACAGTACAAAAAGAGTAGCAAGATAGTAGCAAACCATGTACCTTCTTAATGAACAGCTCATAGTGCCACCAATTGGATATAAAGGTTTGGGAGAAAACATGCTCCTAATGTTGAACCAGTTGGACTTTTTGTGCAGTTCCACTAAACTCGAGCATCCCTATTTCCATAGATATTGAAAGTGTGATTACTATAAAAGTGGCACTAGTTGAAGCATAGACTCACAAATATAAGCATTCCAATTTCTTAATGGGAAAAGGTAGCAAGACTGTTTCTAACCACCTTTTTGAAGGAATAAATATGGCAACAGAGGCTGATGTCAGAAAGGCATATATAGTTCTTTCTGAAAGAATGATCGATTCCTGACCTTTCCTCTTCTTTTAAGCATATTTTGTGCAGTTCAACTAAAATAAAATGCCATCACCACCTTGACAATTCAGTGACACTGTACAAAAGGAAATGACTTAACATTACATCATGATGTCAGGTATGTAGTCGACAGGCATTAGAGACAAACTTACAGACCTCCTCCGATAACATAATGAACATTAATTTTAACAAAGGTGTGACTAGCTTTACCGGGATAATTTGAGTGAACTCTACACCCTCTGTTCCTTCATATAAGAGGATTTTGCGGTTCAGTTTAAAGTACCCAAACGTCTACTAGTATTTAGAAAAACATGTAGTAGTTTTCTTGAGCACATATCTGGGAAAGCTTGCCACCCTTTATTTATGTCCATACGCTAATGCAACACCATTCAAAATTTCGAATACTACAAATATACACTAATCCAGTGGCTAGTGCAACATTAGAGTAGTTATTTTATTACAGGGTACAGTACAATGGTTTTACTGAACAGATTTCAATAAACTCTGGCACTGGAAGATTTCTATAAGAATTAACAATACAAAATGTAAAGGTAACACGTTTCAGCATTGGTATACTAGCTGTGCATGAGCATTAAACCAAATACAAAAGTCTGAAGGTAACTAGCATTATTAACTAATGACAGTATAAAAAATTGCAAACCATGTACCTCCAAGGTAAATATCATTTCGAACTCGGGGGGGGACCTTAAAAATTGCTATCCCAATCTTGATAATCGATCAAACATAAAAACTTGATCGAACGAATCAAGAGAACAGCCGGAGGAGGAGGTGCCCACTCTTAACCTTTCCTCTGGTCTTCATAATTTTTTGTGCAGTTTAACCAAAATAAAATGACATCAGCGCCTTGGCATTTTGGTGACACTGTACAAAAAAATTAACTTATCTCATGAAAGTGAGGTATGTAATCTATAAGCATTAATAGTGCAAAAATCTGAAGGTAGTAACAAGTCTCATCGTTGGTATACTGATTGTGCAACATCATTAGAATGCCTTAGTTGAAAAATCTTTAATACATCCACAATTAACAGCTAACCCTGAAATAATCCAGTGGCATTAAATGGCATTGCTTAAATTTATCAGTGGCATTAGACTGAGTGCGGCATTAGTTAAATGTGGCATCACTTTAGCAGTAGCATTGCTTGACTTGACTGCTGGCGTTATACTAACAGCAAAAAAGTTAGACTAAGAGCATGCGAGGCCCATTCGGACAGTGGGCGCACCAGTACGATGTACCTCCACGGACGCATAGAGTGGTGACGGAGGTATTGTTGCCCAGAGCAACAAATATCCAGGCAGCATATGTGGATTACGCCCCATTTTTGTTATGTTTAGCCACCTTTTTCCTATGTGAGGACAACAAACTGATCGACCTGGTCATTCTCTATTGCGTTGTCATGCCTTTCTACCCTTCTTCAACCAAGAGACACGAGACTCATTCCTTAGCTACTGATTTTCCCCTTCTCAACCTAGATGCGGGTTCGATGCCTACTCTCTTGGACAGTACAGTCTCCCTTCCTTTCCTTATTCAACCCAGACATGGATTAGTCTGCATGAAGTAGGGTTTCCTTTAATAGTGCAAATTAAGGTTTTCGTCTGCGTGACCAGCAGAGCAGAGGATAGCAAATTGGGAAGATGGTGGAGTGGAAAAAGATCCACATGCAGCGACATAGCAGATGGGGCAACAGAACAAGGGTATGGTTCGAAAAGAGGTAGCATACCTGAGGGTTGGTGGGAAGTGGCTTCGCTCGTGGTCCTCGTCCTCCACACGCACTACGACAGCGAGCTTGGGGACGGAGGACATCCCGCGCGGGCGCTAGGTCTGAGAGGACGGCCTTGTCGTCAGTGCATGACCTCGCTCGCCGACGACGAGTGCGTCAACACTGCACGTCCTTTTCTTCCCCGGCGGATCTGTGACCACCGGTGAGGAGGGAGAGAGAGGCCGTCTTTTTAAGATCTGGAGAGAGGGTGATAGTGTGAGAAGCAAGTGGGCAGCCCTTAGCAAGAAAGCTCTGAAGCTCCAGCCTATATATCTTTTTTATACTACTAGTACTAGAGGTGGAGTAGTGGTAGAGTAGTTTAATTTTCTCTGCAAACAGTACCAGTTAGTCGTGCTTCAAAACTGAACGGCACGCCATTAAAAAAATAAAGTCGAGAAATAATGCGGCACCTCGGGCCAACGCGGCCAGATCGCATTTTGCACGAGAAATTACACACGATGTTTCGTTGACATGTGGTCCCGTTCCAACATGTCAGTCAGACGACGGCGAGTCCTTTTGTACAATTTCCGAAAGGACGTGTAGGCCGGGGCGCCTCTTCGTGTACCGTGGAAAACTGGCAACCGTCCACCGACTCTTCGCCTTTCCCTCTCGATTTGGAACTGCTGTCGCACGCTCTTCCTCCCTCCTCCATTTGCGTTCACCCTTCCTTCTGCCATTGTTCGATCGTCTTCTCCATGGAGGGAACAAGCCGGAAACGACCCCGTTATTCTTGCCCCGATCTGAAAGATGACGTGGTGGGGGAACTCATTGATCGGTGCGACGTCATCACCTCGGCTAGCATGGCAGGTTCGTTCAAGACCATTCTTGACTCAACTAATAACATCATTACAAGGAACCCAAGGGTCCAGGAGCGGTTTGATCTCCCTTATCTTCTTCGCTATAAGCCTGTTCGCATGGGCGCGGACGACGGAGGCCTCGCCTTGTGCAAGTTGATGCCGCTTGATAATGATACGTGTGATGTCAAGATGCCATCGCTTAAGGGTAAGTCCTGGGCTGGTGCAAATGGAGATTGGGTTCTTTATATTGGGTACAATTGTGAGTGGGAACTTGTGAATGTGTACACTCGTCAGCGGATTCCACTTCCATAAATCTCCGAGTGCCCTGAGGTTGAGCACACAGATGATCTACGTACGTTCAAATACGATCATGGTGACTATCTTCTACTGAAGATAGCAATTTTTCGAGTTCCCAACCGCACTTGGAATTACAAGAACTATCAAGTTGTTGCTATCTTCGACAAGCTTGTTGCCGTCCTTCGTGGTTCGACTGGATGGATATTGCTCAAAAATCAGTTTCTATACACGGATGTGTACTGTGATGCAATTGAATACGAGGATCTTGTGTTTCCTGCCACCACTCGTGGCACTGTTTTTGCATGGGATCCTCGTAGTTTCGGTACGTTTGTCTTCCACCGTAATTATAATTGTTTCATCCACATGCATGCGGGTTAGCAAGTTTCCCTTTACTAATTAACCTTCTTCTTGTGTTTCCAAGGTCCTGTGAACATTCCACCACCTATACTTGAAACAATTTATAAGCAAGGGGGAGATGACGATGGTGATGATCACGAGCATGAGGAGGAGCGGAACTTATATACTCAGTGGCGCCTGGCAACTAATTCCGATGGATCACCTCTTCTTGTCTGTATACAGTGCACTCGGACTGTTACTACTGAGGAAGCAGGTGTTGTCTCCCATGGTCGCCCTCTCCTAACCTATTCCAACACCCGTTGCATGGTATTCAGGACAGATACTAGTGTGCTAGCGCCAACACCTTCTCCCTGGTTCAGTATTGATAGTCTTGGAGCAAACTCGCTCTTCCTTGGACCAAACTATCCAATGATGGTGAAAGGCGATCCAGCTGCTGTTGACACAACGTTACTACCATTTATGAGAAGCAATTGTATCTATACCTCAGACATTTCGGTGGTTCCCTACCCTGGTCCTGATATATGCCGCTTCAGCCTGGATGATCAGTCCTGCGTTGCTCTCAATATTGACAATAGCTGGCCCTTCCTAGAGCACCTATGGTTCAAAGCAAGCATTTCCAACGCCGAGGATTGGTTGAGTTGAAGTTCATTTCATTGCTTGTTATTTGTTGTGTGATGAAAACTTTAGTATTTGCTAGAATGTTTTGTTGGAAATAATCTATAATCAACCATGTATCCTCGTTGTCGTTGTGTGTTGATGACTTGTTGTATTTAATGAATGGTACATTTCAGTTGCAAATGCATGTCATAGACTCAATTTATGAATGGTTTTCGAGTCACTTCTTGGAGTGTGAGTACCGTAGTAGTATATCCAGCATCCGGTTAGTATATGAAGTTGCCACATCACATAGACCCAACCTAATATTGGAGTATGCTAGTCCTCCACCGGTGCGCCGCTTCAAATGGCGGAGGAAGTGAGAGGTCGCGTCACCTTGTGTCCAAATCTGAGATGCCACGTGTACCAGATGAATGACTCCAAGTTCGACCACCGTGATGCTAGGTGCGAGCCCAAGAACACTGTTGGAGAGACCCCCCTCATAATTTTCCTACATTGATCGTTTGATTCATAGGATAGAATGCTATAGGATTTTTTTTCTATGTAATCATGTTTTAATTGGCAATCTAGCATCCACTCCAACTTTTGTTTCACTTCCTTTGTTCCTACGAAGAGAGTACTTGCTCTAAATGATGTGCCGCTGCAAGAGCCGCCTATATTTATTAACCATGCTCTAAAAAGGTGGACCAGCTTTGGCTATAGTAGTACTGTACTAGGTTAGTAGGTGACCTTGCGCCTGGCTCTTCTCCTCTTCCGGAAGTCGAACAATAATGATGGTACTACAGTAGTACTTCTGGCAATCTGACACCAAATGAACTGCTGCACGTCCACCGCTTGTAAGCAAAAGTTTCTCCTCGTGCTGCGAGCCACCGCGCATGCGTTGGCGAGGGAGAAGGCGTAGTAAGCAAGCTTCTCGTCATTCTGTGAGTTGACGGGACACATCAAAGTTATTTATTAGTACTCTCTTCGAAAAGGGCCGACCATGTCCATGGCTACCATCCCATGCTCTGTCATTGAGTACGTGCACTATTCACGTGCCATCGAGGAGAAACAAATATTGCGTAGTACTAGGTGCCATCGAAGTGCACGACTCACTTACGCACTGCATATCTCCATTTTCTTGCATGACACACCACCTTGATGCTAGATTTCCCGCGTCGTTGGAAATAATCTCCATTGCATATCTCCATTTTGTTGGAAATAATCTATAATCCAACATGTATCCTCGTTGTCGTTGTGTGTTGATGACTTGTTGTATTTAATGAATGGTACATTTCAGTTGCGAATGCATGTCATAGACTCAATTTATGAATGGTTTTCGAGTCACTTCTTGGAGTGTGAGTACCGTAGTAGTATAGTCAGTATCCGGTTAGTATATGAAGTTGCCACATCACATAGAGCCAACCTAATATTGGAGTATGCTAGCCCTCCACCGGCGCGCCGCTTCAAATGGCGGAGGAAGTGAGAGGTCGCGTCACCTTGTGTCCAGATCTGAGATGCCATGTGTACCAGATGAATGACTCCAAGTTCGACCACCCTGATGCTAGGTGCGAGCCAAGGAACACTGTTGGAGAGACCCCCCTCATAATTTTCCTACATTGGTCATTTGATTCATAGGATAGAATGCTATAGGATATTTTTCCTATGTAATCATGTTTTAATTGGCAATCTAGCATCCACTCCAGCTTTTGTTTCAGTTCCTTTGTTCCTACGAAGAGAGTACTTGCTCTAAATGATGTGCCGCTGCAAGAGCCGCCTATATTAATTAACCATGCTCTAAAAAGGTGGACCAGCTTTGGCTATAGTAGTACTATACGAGGTTAGTAGGTGACCTTGCGCTTGGCTCTTCTCCTCTTCCGGAATTCAAACAATAATTATGGTACTACAGTAATACTTTTGGCAATCTGACACCAAATGAACTATTGCACATCCACCGCTTGTAAGCAAAAGTTTCTCCTCGTGCTGCGAGCCACCATGCACGCGTTGGCGAGGGAGATGGCATCATAAGCAAGCTTCTCGTCGTTCTGCGAGTTGACGGGACACATCAAAGTTATTTATTAGTACTCTCTTCAAAAAGGGCCGACCACGTCCATGGCTACCATCCCGTGCTCTGTCATTGAGTACGTGCACTAGTCACGTGCCATCGAGGAGAAAAAATATTGTGTAGTACTAGGTGCCATCGAAGTGCACGACTCACTTACGCACTGCATATCTCCATTTTCTTGCATGACACGCCACCTTGATGCTAGAGTTCATTTGGTGTCACGCCACCTTACTCATTAAGTCTCCGGAGTTGGTTCCTCGGGCACCAAGCCTCTTAACGACGACATACGAACGGACGGCATGAATGCGGCCAGCTGGCGCCGGCTGGGAATGCACCGCGCGACGGCGCGAGGGACGAGGGTTTTGGTGTGCCAGGGTAGTCAGTTGCGGTCGTGGCAACGTTGGAGATGCCCTTTGCTCACATGCGATCCCCGCATGTCATTGAAAAAGCAAGACGACCCGGCATGGTCTCAGGTCCAGAGGATGCAGTTGGCCGCGCTACACCACTCCGCGGACGCGTCGCGGCGCCCCGTGCATCCTCGACGAGCCGGGTGTTGGGGTGTGTTTGGATTGTGGCCAAAGTGCACCTTACCAAAATTTTGGTCATGACCCAAAGATTGGTCTTTGTTTGGATGGTTTCCATTTTTTTGGCATGCCAATGAACTCTAGCCAACTCTAGTTCATTTTTCTTGCCAATGTTGGCCAAATCATGGGCAACCAATACCTCAACCAAAATTTTGGTCATGACCCAAAGATTGGTCTTTGTTTGGATGGTTGCCATTTCTTTGGCATGCCAATGAACTCTAGCCAACTCTAGTTCATTTTTCTTGCCAATGTCGGCCAAATCATGGGCAACCAATACCTCAACCAAAATTTTGGCTACCCAATGCTTTGATGGGGCAACCTTGGGCACAAACCAAACATACCGTTGGTCGTCCCACAGCACTAACGCCACCCTCGGCACACTGAAACCGACCGTGTCTAGCGACGATATGAGCGTGTCGCTCACCGCGGTCGCCGTGTCCAGAGGCGGTCCTGGAGCTGCGCCTCGTTGTTGGCCGCAACGACGCACATGAACGGTTGTCGGTGGCGAGGAGGTCGTGGGCCAGCTCCTCCATTGGACTAGTCTGCGCTACGTTGTCCCGACGGGTGTGCCCCACATGTCGGTTTCCCTATTTTCCCGGCCATATTCGAGCGTCAGTGCTCCGCGTTGCGCATTAGGCCTTTCACTATGTAGGCCAAGCGAGACAACTTATTGTATATTTGATCCGTTCAAGTATAATCATGTGGCGTTTGCTTATTTCTCATTCCTCTCCAACCCTCTTCTCCATCGATCATGTCGCCCTCCAGTCGAGTCCATCCACCCGCATGCTTCATTTGAACATTCCGCCGAGTATCATTCGCATGTACCCACCCTAGTCCTCTTTCAATAGATCTCCGGACCCCAAGATGAAATCGAGAGGGAACGAGTAGGGGGCACGTGATACCTAAGGCGGATTCAAAATTTTGAACCGGTGATCATAGCATCCGCAAATCATATATAAAGGGTATTCAATGTTCGTTTCATTTTTGAACGTACAATATACTCCCCCTATCCTTTCTAGTTTACATATAAGTTTTATGTGTAGTCAAAGTATCTCTACTTTGATCAAAAAGGTATCAACATTCAACAACGCCCAATCAATATTGTTAGATTTGTACGTACTCCTAGATTTGTACTCGAGATGGTTTCCAATTTGACTATTGACAAGATTAATAGTACATGAGATGTATAATGTGAAAATTATATCATTGGAAACTCTTTTCACATACGAATTTGACCGTATGCTTTGTGTAAGTTGCATGTCATATATTATTACTCTAACATTTGGTCAAAGTTAGCCTCGAAAAACGCATTAGACCCTGTACGCTTTGTGTAAGTTGCATGTCATATATTATTACTCTAACATTTTTGTAAGTTGCATGTCATATATTATTACTCTAACATTTGGTCAAAGTAGTATAGTGGAAGTGGATCCTCTGACGTAGGTATCCTTGCCTTACCCTCCCTTTCGGTCACTTACTGGCGGACCCCATGCTTGCTAGGCCCCGCATGTCAGTTACTCAATGGGTTCGGCCACGTCAGGGGATCCTCATCCGTAGTATACTCCCTCTGTTTTTATTTACTCCGCATAAAACGGAGGGAGTGGTGGTATAATAAATGACGCGAGCGGGGGAGGGGGAGGGACGTCGGTTTGCTCTCAACTGCGGTCCCACAAGCGAGCGAAAACGCAAGACGAAGCGCGTTCCATTCGGTGAGCGACGTGGAGGGTCCAGCGTGCCGGGCTGCAACGCGAACGCGACAAGAGCGATGTACAGTCAAAACCGATTGACCGGTCGTCACCGGAACCACTATTCACACCAGAACCTTCGCTGCTCGGCCTACGCCAGCCACTGCCCTAAAACCACACCAAATCTCCAGCCCATTCCCCCACCTTTCGATCCCCTAGCCCGCATCAAGCATCCCCTAGTTCACCGAAAAGCCATGGTGCGCCGCAAGATCACTTACGACAAGATGCTGATGCCGGAGCGCCGCGCAGAAATCGCGGCGGCGGTCGGCGCCACAGACCTCCGTTCCTAAGCTCGCTTTGCGGCGGGCCAATCCCCGAGTTCTCTGGAGCCAAGCTACAAGGAGCAGGAAGCCGATCCAATGTTCATGGCGGAGTTCGCGGCGCAGAAGGCCCCCGATGGGTATGAGACGATGGACGTCGACTTCGTGCCGGCGTCCGAGTCCCCCATGGTGCAGGCGGACCAGCGGTTCAACATGGCGATACTAAAAGAGGACCGGGAGGCAAAGGCTCAACTCGACGCGGAGCGCGCGCATGCCGCTGCTATCGAGGCTCTCCTGCAGGCAGAACCGGATGTCGTGGATGTGAACCGGGCGGCGGAGGCTCAACTTGAGGCAGAGCGCGCGGATGCCGCTGCCATCGAGGCCCTCCTGCAGGCGGAACCGGACGTCCTGGACTTGAACCGGGCGGCAGAGGCTCGACTCGACGCAGAGCGCGCAGATGCCGCTGCCATCGAGGCCCTCCTGCAGGCGGAACCGGACGTCCTCGACTTGAACCGGGCTGTGCTCTCGTCCGTGCAGAGCGCCCGCACGCTCCGCTTGAACGAGTAGCTGGAGGCCGAGGACAACCATGGTGCGGAGACACGCGTCGGCGGCGACGGCTGGTTCGCGCCGGCAGCCAAAGACGACGAGGCCGTCTCTTTCCGTGAGCAGTGATAGTTTTTCTTTATGTTGTTGTTTTGATGGATCTTTTGCTGTGTAAAAACATATATTTGTTATGCAAGTCGCCTGACTTGGGTCAGTCTACCATTTCAGGCGGTTGGCTGAATATCCTACGTCTCCTAACCTTTCTTTCCTTCTTCCTCACCTCTTCTTCTTCCCCAACAGACCACCGCACGGGCCGTACGGATACTCCCCAACATGCGGTTGGATAAACATACTCTATGAACAAAAATTATGTGTCAGCGATAGGATGGCTGAGTTTGGTTTGTTCACATGCGACAGCACGTGTCAGTGAGGGTGCGTTCCCTTGGTTGGGTTTGCGGCGTGCAGGAGCGACTGTGCATGTGAGGGTGCGATGCGACCGCGGCATGCAGGAGCGACCGTGTGAGGGTGCGGTGCGACCGCGACAGCCGTGCGCAAGTGTACCTCCTTTTCATTTTGAAAACTTTAGGCAAGCTTGGCAAAAATGTGTGGCGAAGTATGGCAATGCAAGGCCTAGACCCAAACAGGATAAGTACGTAGTACTACGTACTAGGAGTACTATTGTTAAAAAAGAAAGGCGGGGTTTTCCTTTGCGGGATTAATCGATACAAATCCTTGTTTCACGTGTCAATTAATGCTTTTTTTTCTCCAAAGACCAAAGAGCTAACCATCTCACTCCTCATCGCTTGATTAATGCAGCGCCATGCAAACCAACCTTCTCACTTCCGCATGCATGCAGGGGATATTAATGTCCTTGGTTGCTAACCCCATCAATTTTGCCTCGATTAGTGTTAGTGGCCCTTTGCAAATTGTAATTTTGATATACTGGCCTTGTGTACAAAAAAATGGAGGTAGTAACTATATTTGACTTCCTTCCCCATTGCGGTGACGTCGACGATATCTTTTTTTGGGTGGTTTGGCGAAGTGCGTTCGACGGAGAACACCATTGAGGGAGACCATGGTAAGTCGTTCGCAAGTGCCGCCTGCAAGCTGAGACAACCGCCTTATTTGCATCCAGGAAGTCCTTTACTAGTACTACTAGGAGTACTAGTGCGGTGAGATGGTTTCTTGAAGAAGACGATGGAGAAGCGGAGTCAGCGAAGAGTGAAATGATGGTTGCTTCGTCCGTGCTTTTGTGATTTGATGCCTCACTGCTTTGTGATTTGTGATAGAAGGGACAGGGGAGGAGACTCTGTGCTCTATACTGTAATACATGCGTCCAAGCATGGGAGAAAGAGGAGAGACGTTGCATTTTTCTATTCCTTCAATCAATCAATCAGGGAGCTTCGGTTCCATCTTTTTGGCTTTGGCAACACCGTCCACAATGGTTCCCACGATGCCAAAAGCTATTTTCACATTTGGCTACACATTGTGGATGCTCTTAACCGTACCACTTGGTTTTGCTCATGTGTGCTATCTATACAAATCTCAATTATATTGATCTAAAAAATTATAGAATCAAGATTAGTAAAAAGGAGGTGATTTTGCAATGCTACATCCACGTAATGGTTTACGTAAAGTTACGAACTGATGTGATGGCGGGGGAGGTTTCTTATTTGAGCAATGCTACATCCACGTAATGGTTTACGTAAAGTTACGAACTGATGTGATGTGGGACTATTTGATTGGATTAAAGGAGAGGATTAGGCGCACCCCACCTGAAAATCAGGGGGGGCATATATAGATTAGATGGAAAGTATACGTAGCAGCTACGTAGCCCTTTGTAAGTCTAGGATTAGGCTTCTTATTTTCGGAGGACGTTGTCCTGGCGGTTTGCTAACATGCGGTCCCACATGTCAGTGCTTTACCAAGCCTATCCACGTCCCACATGAGGCAGAACAACGGCAGAAGCAACACATGGTTAAGTTGAAGAAGATGAGGGAGAAGCGGATTCAGCAACGAGTGAAATGATGATTGCTTCGTCCCTCCAACTTAACTGCGGGAAAGGTGCAGTTTTGTGATTTGACGACTCATTGCTCATTACAACGCCGGCGCCATGACTGGGGTGCTTCACCCCGGTTGCTCTGCACTGTATTCCGGTATGGCACGTGGACCCGGTAGCTTGATGTCCCACATGTCGGCGAAAGGGACTGGAAAATTTATGAAAGCGAGCGCTCCACTCTTACGGCGGAGGAGTAGACGACACTATGGCCCAGTGAACTGTCACTTGTAGTACTGTATAGTACTATAGTTTTGCTGTTTCGCACGATCCATCGATACAAACCCGATTAAACAGAAAGGGCGGGATTTTTCCCGCGCGGTAGATGATACTGGCCATACATTTCAAGGGAAATTTTAATGAATGCAAACTGAATAATTATAAGTAACAATATGATATCTAGTAAAACTAAAAACACATATGATTTATTGTGTTAGAGTGTAGTAGTAGTGCTGTATTGCATAGTTGTTAGATGTAACATGCGAGAACGTGTAGAGATGTAGTTTTGGAGGGCCTACAGAGAGAAAAGCGTAATACGGTCACCGAACTTCAGAATAAGCTGATTACGGTCACTATATACGTTTTGCGGTGATTATATGGTCACTTGCTCACAGTTCAGCATCGGATTGCACTCTGTTGACCGGCCAAATAGTCTGCGTGGCGCCATGTTGACTAGTTAAATTGACCACGTTCCTTGTGGGTCCCACCTGTCAGTTCGCATAGGCAAAAGGTCAGATAAACACAAATTTACGCAGGCGCGACAAGGCTCCAACCCGTGCGCGGGAATCACCTGGTTGTGTATGTGTCTGTCAGGGCCTGATGTGTGCGCATGCACGTGTAGGTTGAGCACTTGAGCGTGAGAGTGTGTGTTGGTCGTGTGGTGTACTGGTGTGTGCATGCATGCGTGCGTGTGTGCGTATGAGTGTTGCGTGCGTGCGTGTGAGTGTTGCGTGCGTGCATGTGTACGTGTGAGTGTTGCGTGCGTGCGTGGGTGCATGTGTTTGTGTGAGTGTTGTGTGGATGCAGTTCGTGTGCATGCGTGCGTGTGTGTATAATCACCACACCGGCTCTTGTGTGTTAAAACAGACGGCTCAGCATACCAATGTAAGGCCACCTTGTCCACTATGCCCGCGGTCATGACTTCGAACCACCGTCCAAATATTTTTGTGTCGTTTGTTTTCATTCTTACTAGCAAGATGCCTGTGCGTTACACGTAACATCAAGATGCATTTGTATGACTTGTTTATCTTGTGAGAGAAAAGGATGAATGAGGGAAGGCCTTATTTGCAAATGTGGAGAGGTGTGTGGGTACCTTTTTGCAAAATTGCCATAGTTTCTTTCCTATCCGTCAGATATAAATCGGACGGCCTATATTGCAGGATGGTAGGCACACCATCATCACCAACTCTGTTTTTTATAAGAGTGTATTTTATGTATTTTATAAGAGTGTAGATGTAGAGTAGATACAAGTCGACAGGTGGGCACGATGGTAGTGAGATAATGTGATGCAACACTAGAGGTGCCACGTGGAGCGTTTAAATGGTCAACTAGTCATGTCATGAGCAAATACAGAGTTGTACGGTGAGCCCGTGACTGTATAATAACCACTAAACGTAAATGGTTAGTGAAAACTAGTCATGTTTGCGAGAGGAAGAGTGCTTGTGATAAAGGTTAGTGAAAACAGTTGTAAATGGTTACGAGACGGAGGGAGGGTTATATCTAGAGCATGTGTGCGAGAAAGACACCTCGGGAGAGAGTGTGTGAGCATGTGTGAGAGACCACCGATGGAGAGTGAAACTACACGTAAAAGACTGCTCTACACATTGATTAAAGATATAAATTGTATCCAAATATTAGGATGGGATCATGATATTTGCAATTCGCGTAAGGAGCGGTCATTGATCCATCAGACATCTAGATTCTATCGAATTTGAGCATGTCTATGTTATTATTCGACACAATTGATCCACATAGTTAGTATTTTGAACTCCAGACAATGCATCGCTTTAGCAATCGAATATAAACGTGAGTATAGTTCATGTTGTGTGTGTAAAGCACATTATACATACGAAAGTTACACAATGGACATTATAAATAGCTACCTATGAACTAGCATACATTTGAATTCAACTTAAGGTGGTTTAAAAAAATCGAATTCAACATGAAGTCCATTCAATTATTTGAATTTGATATCATGGCATTTGTAAACCATACCTAAATTATGGGGGCACCAATCTTTGCTCTGATTTTGTACATAATAGCATATGTAGTCGTGTACAAAATAGATTCAAATTTAGCTCCTCCATTCCAAAATAATCGTAGTTATAGGATTTTCAAGTGTCAAAATTTCAAAAAGAAGCGGATAATTTAATGAGGTTTTCAAACATACAAGGTCAAATATAATGTTGTCTATTTAGGTCAATCCTCATAGTTCAAGAGTACTCTAAACGTGAATGCTTGTGTTTCAAAATTTCGAATGAAGCGCCAAAAGAGCTTCTACTCGCCCGAAACCGCGTGAGACCAATGTTTGGTAGTACAAGGAAATTACTTTTCTAATAACTCCGACCCGTGAAACCTACCGGCCCGACGTCCAAAGGTCTAAACCGGGGTAGGTTTGTAGCTTCTGTTGGAAATATGCCCTAGAGGCAATAATAAATGGTTATTATTATATTTCTTTGTTCATGATAATTGTCTATTGTTCATGCTATAATTGTGTTATCCGGAAATCGTAATACATGTGAGAATACATAGACCACAACGTGTCCCTAGTAAGCCTCTAGTTGACTAGCTCGTTGATCAACAGATAGTCATGGTTTCCTGACTATGGACATTGGATGTCATTGATAACGGGATCACATCATTAGGAGAATGATGTGATGGACAAGACCCAATCCTAAGCATAGCACAAAGATCGTGTAGTTCGTTTGCTAGAGCTTTTCCAATGTCAAGTATCATTTCCTTAGACCATGAGATCGTGCAACTCCCGGATACCGTAGGAGTGCTTTGGGTGTACCAAACGTCACAACGTAACTGGGTGACTATAAAGGTGCACTACGGGTATCTCCGAAAGTGTCTGTTGAGTTGGCACGGATCGAGACTGGGATTTGTCACTCCGTATGACGGAGAGGTATCTCTGGGCGCACTCGGTAATGCATCATCATATTGAGCTCAATGTGACTAAGGAGTTAGCCGCGGCATCATGCATTACGGTACGAGTAAAGTGACTTGCCGGTAACGAGATTGAACAAGGTATTGGGATACCGACGATCGAATCTCGGGCAAGTAATGTACCGATTGACAAAGGGAATTGTATACGAGATTGATTGAATCCTTGACATGGTGGTTCATCCGATGAGATCATCGTGGAACGTGTGGGAGCCAACATGGGTATCCAGATCCCGCTGTTGGTTGTTGACCGGAGAGGCGTCTTGGTCATGTCTGCATGTCTCCCGAACCCGTAGGGTCTACACACTTAAGGTTCGGTGACGCTAGGGTTGTAGAGATATTAGTATGCGGAAACCCGAAAGTTGTTCAGAGTCCCGGATGAGACCCCGGACGTCACGAGGAGTTCCGGAATGGTCCGGAGGTGAAGAATTATATATAGGAAGTCCAGTTTCGGCCACCGGGAAAGTTTCGGGGGTTATCGGTATTGTACCGGGACCACCGGAAGGGTCCTGGGCGTCCACCAGGTGGGGCCACCTATCCCGGAGCGCCCCATGGGCTGAAGTGGGAAGGGAACCAGCCCTTAGTAGGCTGGGGCGCCCCCCTTGGGCCTCCCCCTGCGCCTAGGGTTGGAAACCCTAGGGGTGGGGGCGCCCCACTTGCCTTGGGGGGCAAGCCACCCCCTTGGCCGCCGCCCCCCTCAGATGGGATC
>NC_057802.1:119994024-119997043 GCF_018294505.1 Triticum aestivum | reverse complement strand
ATAAATAGTGGGGGGAGGGAGGGCAGCAGTACAACAGCCCCTGGCGCCTCCCTCTCCCCCTGCAACACCTCTCCCTCCCGCTTGCGCTTGGCGAAGCCCTGCCGGGATCCCCGCTACTTCCACCACCACGCCGTCGTGCTGCTGGATCTCCATCAACCTCTCCTTCCCCCTTGCTGGATAAAGAAGGAGGAGACGTCTCTTCTCCGTACGTGTGTTGAACGCGGAGGTGTCGTCCGTTCGGCACTCGGTCATCGGTGATTTGGATCACGACGAGTACGACTCCATCCCCCCGTTCACTTGAACGCTTCCGCTCGCGATCTACAAGGGTATGTAGATGCACTCCTTCCCTCTCATTGCTAGTAGACTCCATAGATGGATCTTGGTGATGCGTAGAAAATTTTAAAATTCTGCTACGATCCCCAACAGTGGCATCATGAGCCAGGCCTATGCGTAGTTACTATGCACGAGTAGAACACAAAGCAGTTGTGGGCGTAGATGTTGTCAATTTTTCTTGCCACTACTAGTCTTATGTTGTTTCGGCGGTATTGTGGGATGAAGCGGCCCGGACCGACCTTACACGTACGCTTACATGAGACAGGTTCCACCGACTGACATGCACTAGTTGCGTAAGGTGGCTAGCGGGTGTCTGTCTCTCCCACTTTAGTCGGAACGGATTCGATGAAAAGGGTCCTTGTGAAGGGTAAATAGAAATTGGCATATCACGTTGTGGTTTTACGTAGGTAAGAAACGTTCCTGCTAGAAACCTATAGAAGCCACGTAAAAACTTGCAACAACAATTAGAGGACGTCTAACTTGTTTTTGCAGCATGTGCCTTGTGATGTGATATGGCTAGAAGATGTGATGAATGATATATGTGATGTATGAGATTGATCATATTCTTGTAATAGGAATCACGACTTGCATGTCGATGAGTATGACAACCGGCAGGAGCCATAGGAGTTGTCTTTATTTTTTGTATGACCTGCGTGTCATTGAATAACGCCATGTAAATTACTTTACTTTATTGCTAAACATGTTAGCCATAGAAGTAGAAGTAATCGTTGGCGTGACAACTTCATGAAGACACAATGATGGAGATCATGATGATGGAGATCATGGTGTCATGCCGGTGACGAAGATGACATGGCGCCCCAAAGATGGAGATCAATGGAGCAGAATGATATTGGCCATATCATCTCACTATTTGATTGCATGTGATGTTTATCATGTTTTGCATCTTATTTGCTTAGAACGACGGTAGTAAGTAAGATGATCCCTTATAATAATTTCAAGAAAGTGTTCCCCCTAACTGTGCACCGTTGCGAAGGTTCGTTGTTTCGAAGCACCACGTGATGATCGGGTGTGATAGATTCTAACGTTCGCATACAATGGGTGTTGACGAGCCTAGCATGTACAGAAATGGCCTCGGAACACAGGCAATACACTTAGGTTGACTTGACGAGCCTAGCATGTACAGACATGGCCTCGGAACACGGAAGACCGAAAGGTCGAGCATGAGTCGTATAGAAGATACGATCAACATAGAGATGTTCACCGATCTTGACTAGTCCGTCTCACGTGATGATCGGACACTGCCTAGTTAACTCGGATCATGTTTCACTTAGATGACTAGAGGGATGTCTATGTGAGTGGGAGTTCATTGAATAATTTGATTAGATGAACTTAATTGTCATGAACTTAGTCTAAAATCTTTACAATATGTCTTGTAGATCAAATGGCCCACGTTGTCCTCAACTTCAACGCGTTCCTAGAGAAAACCAAGCTGAAAGATGATGGCAGCAACTATACGGACTGGGTCCGGAACCTGAGGATCATCCTCATAGCTGCCAAGAAAGATTATGTCCTAGAAGCACCACTAGGTGAAGCACCAATCCCAGAGAACCAAGACGTTATGAACGCTTGGCAATCACGTGCTGATGATTACTCCCTCGTTCAGTTCGGCATGCTTTACAGCTTAGAACCGGGTCTCCAAAAGCGTTTTGAGAAACATGGACCATATGAGATGTTCGAAGAGCTGAAAATGGTTTTCCAAGCTCATGCCCGGGTCGAGAGATATGAAGTCTCCGACAAGTTCTTCAGCTGTAAAATGGAGGAAAATAGTTCTGACAGTGAGCACATACTCAAAATGTCTGGGTTACATAACCGCTTGTCTCAGCTGGTTGTCAATCTCCCGGATGACGCGGTCATTGACAGAATCCTCCAGACGCCTCCACCAAGCTACAAGAGCTTTGTGATGAACTTCAATATGCAGGGGATGGAAAAGACCATTCCTGAGGTATATTCAATGCTGAAATCAGCGGAGGTGGAGATCAAAAAGGAACATCAAGTGTTGATGGTGAATAAAACCACGAAGTTCAAAAAGGGCAAGGGTAAGAAGAACTTCAAGAAGGACGGCAAGGGAGTTGCCGCGCCCGGTAAGCCAGTTGCCGGGAAGAAGTCAAAGAATGGACCCAAGCCTGAGACTGAGTGCTTTTATTGCAAGGGAAGTGGTCACTGGAAGTGGAACTGCCCCAAATACTTAGCGGACAAGAAGGTCGGCAACACCAAAGGTATATGTGATATACATGTAATTGATGTGTACCTTACCAGTACTCGTAGTAGCTCCTGGGTATTTGATACCGGTGCGGTTGCTCATATTTGTAACTCAAAACAGGAGTTGCGGAATAAGCGGAGACTGGCGAAGGACGAGGTGACGATGCGCGTCGGGAATGGTTCCAAGGTCGATGTGATCGCCGTCGGCACGCTACCTCTGCATTTACCTACGGGATTAGTTTTAAACCTCAATAATTGTTATTTAGTGCCAGCTTTGAGCATGAACATTGTATCTGGATCTCGTTTAATTCGAGATGGCTACTCATTTAAATCCGAGAATAATGGTTGTTCTATTTATATGAGAGATATGTTTTATGGTCATGCCCCGCTGGTCAATGGTTTATTCTTGATGAATCTCGAACGTGATGTTACACATATTCATAGTGTGAATACCAAAAGATGTAAA
>NC_057802.1:119993756-119994014 GCF_018294505.1 Triticum aestivum | reverse complement strand
TACACATGTTCATAGTGTGAATACCAAAAGATGTAAAGTTGATAACGATAGTCCCACATACTTGTGGCACTGCCGCCTTGGTCACATTGGTGTCAAGCGCATGAAGAAGCTCCATGCAGATGGACTTTTGGAGTCTCTTGATTACGAATCATTTGACACTTGCGAACCATGCCTCATGGGTAAGATGACCAAGACTCCGTTCTCCGGAACAATGGAGCGAGCAACCAACTTATTGGAAATCATACATACCGATGTGTG